>NC_138782.1:23892112-23927112 GCF_965178545.1 Coloeus monedula
GTTTAACATACCATATAACTTAGTATCCATCTACTTTTTAAAAATAGGCACACCTCATAGCAATTCAAGTGAACAGCCTGAGAGCTTAATGGTTATTTCCATGTTAAAATAAGTTGTGTTTTTTTAGACCTTTTTTTTTTCCCTAATGGGGCCAGTTAGTCTTAAATATTTTGCAAGAGATTTAAAGTTACTGTGGGGTTTTTTTTGGAATGGAGAATGTTTATCTTCTTATAGTAAAGACAACTATACTTCAGCAAAGGATGCTTGTAATGCATAAAAGCAAGAGAGAATGTTTTAGTGTCTCTAAATTACCAACTTTTGGTTCTAATGTAAATGTTTTGTGATGCATGTCCTGTTTTTTCATTGCTGTTAATTCTGTTACTGCTGACATTTTTTTATTTTAAGATGATGGGATGGCAAGGTGTTGGTAAATAGTGTGCACCTGGTTAACATTGTCAATAACCAAACTGAAAGTCAAACAAATACTATCAGAAACAGATTGAAAAGGTCACTGCAAGTGTGAAATGTAGTTCAGCAGGAGATAGTTTGGATTGTCTGCCAATAGAGGAGGATACTTATACTGGATTTTTCCATAGTTTGGCCATGATTTAACAATGTATTCAAGGGAAATAATCTGTATCAATTAGCTTTCAGTTTTTAATTAAACTCTTCATTTTTATGAAAACCTTTCTCTGTGAAAGTAGTTGTTAAAAAACAGGAACGAACTTTATTGGGGCTGTTTCACCATTCTGGTCTATATGGGTATGTTCTCCACCATTTTGGTCTATATAGGTATGTTATAATTTTCCAGAAAAGTATTTGTTTCCAGCAAACTGCATATGGAGATTAAATAAGACTTTAGGAATTGAGGGCTCTGTCCCAGTTCTGCAGTGCTCAGGCATCACTGCTTGGGCTCAATACAATGCAAAGACAAGTTGCTTTGCCTCAAGTCATTTAAGGCCCAGTATCTGCTTGGGAGGAGCCTTAAAGAGGAATTTGGTTTGCAATTGGTTAGTCCAAGCCATAAAATACGATACTACCAGACCACAAACAGTTTTTCCCTCTTCAAGAGTAGTTAGAGTTCTTGTTATCTGATACACTCCCAATTCTCAGAGGACTTGAGGGGAAAGAAAGGTGACAGAGTCAGGCTTATTTCCCTCAAGTAGTTTCCTCATTCATCCCTATTTATTCTCAGGTTGGTTCAGATAGAGTACAGGGTCATTTATAATTGCATCTGTGTGTCTGAAATTAAGTTCTGGGACAGGAAGAATCAGGTATTACCTCTTTTTCAGAGGAGACATTTGGAGGGAATTCTTATCTTCTTACCTCTGACAGATGACTGCATTAGCACAAAATTAATCCAAATCTGTGGCCCCCAAGATGTTGTGATGCATTTGAATGCAAGTCTGACCTAAAGAGAATCCTTAATTAACTGTATGTCCTTAGGGAGTTTCATAACACAAAATTGCAGGGTTATACTTGGAACTTATGTTGCTTATGTAGAAATCAATGTGTGTTATTTTCAGTTTGGGTTTTTGTTTTTTTTTGTTTCTTGGGGGTTTTTTTTATACTTTTTATAACTTCTGTTGATGACATACCATCTAAGGTCCAATATTTTCAGCAAGGTGGTTCATCGGGTATTTTTGTAAAGAAAAAATTATTCATCTGTTTATTCTGCTTATTTGGAGATGGTGTACCAGAAAGGTTCCTTGCAGCCCACTCATTGTCTTGGCAAAGTGGAGAATTCTAACAGCAGAATACAGCATAAACAAGTTGACTTTTACATGTATACATTCTAATGTTGCTCATCTAATCTTTTTAGTTTAATATTTAGTATATAGATGGATAAGTATAGTAAAACTCAGACCATCTATTCCTTTGACTTCTATAAGAAAGTTCCTCTTATAGTCTTGACTGGGCACAGTGCTCTTTCAGTACCCTCTCCAATCAGAAGTCAAAAAGGGAGTGTTAAGAATCAACCTAGTGCAAAAAGCAATTTTTGCTAGGGGAAGACACCACCTGCAGATGACAACAGAAGTGAGGAAAGGAATTCTGAGGCTCCTTGAAGTTCCTAGCCTGTCTTGTGCTGAAGGCTTGGGAATGAGGAGTAAAAATTATTACAGAATGTTTACCACCTTCTGCACCAGAGAGATAACCTCCCCACCCCCAGTGTGGGATACTTTTGTGGGAGCCCTTAGCTGCTTTTCCAAGCCAACCATTAAGGAGATTTTTCATATTTCGTCTCCTTCCTCTCTCATTTTTTCTGTCTTCTTAGTTCTAGCTACAGACCTATAAAACTCACCAGTCCTAAAGATATTTGAGGACAGGGAACAAAGGGGATGCATAACCCATTTTGAAATAGCCATATTTAATCTGTTCACCAGAGCAGGAGTTAGGGGTATTTTGCCTTGGAATAATACGGCATTTAAATTTTGATTTGCATGGGTACAAAACTCCTGGTTTTGCATACACTTCAAGATGATTATTGAGTAATGTTTAGTTGAGCTTCAGTAGATTTTGAACAGCTTCACAATACACCATCTACTAGCATAATTCCTGTCAGTATCAGGTATCCTTTTCTTTTCTGTAGTACAGGTGTCTCTGAGGAAAGCAAAATGAAAGTCACTCTCTAATTCCTACATCTGACCATTTACTTGGTGAAGACTCTAGCATCAGACCACAGATGGTGTTTTAATTGATCTTATGCATCACTCGATTCCCATAGTTATGTTTTTTGTCACGTGTACATTTTCTGTCATGTACTTTGTAATTTATTTGGTTTCCTGTGATAAAGCAGGCACATAGGGCTGGACCCCATTTCTGTGAGGAGTGTACTATCAGTTCTTAACAGACTGAAGTTCCTAGTGACTGCCTATAGAAGGATAGGCTCTAAGACTGTTTCTACTCCCTTGGAATAGTCTAGGGAATAATAGCAATCTTCTGGAGATGGCTCTGGTAAACAGTATTGAGTAAAAGGGAATTTGCCAATCAGTTTTCCTACAAAAACAGTCTTTTAGTTAATGAATGTCTTCCAGAATTTTTAACCCACATGAAGGCTACATTGACAGTGCTTAGGTATCTATGGTAAGTACTAAATGAAAAAAAAACAATTTATGACATTAAACACAAAATAATTAATTTCAATGACATAACCCAAACAAGATATATACAATCTGGCTAGAGCTTCCACAGATAAAGAAATTGGGTTTGAGTATTTCTATGTGTTGGCTTCAAACAAATAAACTTCTCTTTAGAGACTAATATAAACTCCATCTGTTTTCTCAGGTAGAGAAAGCGTGATGAAAACTGGGATTTGACAAGCTTTTGATTAAGTTTTCCTTTTCACTTTCTAAGGGGGAATCTAATTAGGTTTTGACTATGTAAGTTTGTAGTGTGATACCAGAAAGATCAAGATACTGTGATAGGTCATCCTTTTATAGGGATGATTGTGTGCAGTTACTGTGGCTGTTTATGTTACTCT
Organism: Coloeus monedula; assembly: GCF_965178545.1. Lineage (NCBI taxonomy): Eukaryota > Metazoa > Chordata > Aves > Passeriformes > Corvidae > Coloeus > Coloeus monedula. The sequence continues at coordinate 23,895,594 of NC_138782.1, forward strand.
ATGTGGTTTTGCCCTAAATGGTCTAGAGGGAAGGGCTTTATACGTAAGTGCAATAAACACTCACCTGAGTGATTCTGTGGTTCTTTCAATCTATAAGTGCATCATTTATGACATTTCATGAAAGGTGACTGGAAAAACCAAAAGAATGTCTTATGTCAAACAAAAATCCTAGATCAAGTTTAGAGCTTCATTCCTTCCAAAGTATTACAACTAAGTGTAATGGCATTTGACAGTATTGACTTCTTTTATATGACTTCTTTCGGCTGACTCAGCATTCTGAAAAAATAAATAGTGTTCTCCCTTTGTGATTGAAAGGGTTAAATAGTACCAATTCATTACCACTCACAAAAGGATTTATTTTCTTCTCATAAATCAGTTTTATTCCACATTTTTATTATTCCCTTGGGTCAGCTGCTCCAATTGAAATCAATACAAGTGAAAGTGACACAATCAATCTAGATATTTGATTATGGATTTGAGACTCCAAGTTCTGCTCTGTGTGTTTAGCTAGTCTCCTTCTGATAGTGTCCCTGGAGAATGGAAAATTCTTATTGGCATCCATGAATTATGGGCATAGATTCAGAAACCAGATACTGTGATAATCTCCATTTATGTACTGCTGCAGCTAGAGAAAAAATGTTCTAACCATGGAGAAGCAAACTTGAAGGTTTTGAAGCTGACTGTTTCTGAATGGTTTTTTAGTGTATAAAATCCCTCATGAAATAAACTTGATAAAGTCTCATCATTTGTCTATAAAACCCCTCAAACAAAACGCATGAAATCAGGAACTATAAGCTCTGTCATCAGTTTAAGATTGCAAGTGCAGCAAATGCTTTTGCTATTTGATGTCTTGCGTACAATGTGATGTTTTGCCGCTTGGATTACTAAACTGTGCTGGGACACTTCCTCCTGTTCATATCAGGATATCAGTGCTTGGACAGTGGAAACCTTTTTGAAATACAGAGAAGTTGGTTCTACTCATAGAATCCTTTCCAGAGTTTGGTTTAGGTCATGGGCTGCGTTCTTACTGTGTGTCTCTAAAACACTTAGTACGGCGTGCGGTGTGGGGGATCCAGAACTGATGCCCCTTGGTGCTGTTGCAGAAAAATTGAGTTACAGTGGAGATGACTATAATTGCAGCAGAGATTTAACGTACTTAAAACACTGTTTTAACTGGAAGGTCTAAATGAGACCGACTCAGTTGCAAGACTCATTACATGTTTCTGTGTTTATGAAAGAGTAATGAGAAAAACCAGTAATTCAAATCAAAAAGGTTTTGTCTTGGCAGCTTCATCAACAATTACAGAGGTTTTTTTAGTTCAAAGTCTCATAGCACTGAACTGAAAGCTCCAAGGGATAGATGAGACCACACACCAAAGGTTCTTTCCTGCCTGCCGTCATGACGCAGCCTAATCTCGGCTGCGGTCATTAACTATCCATGGGGTCTGTGCTAACTTTCTTGCGTGAGCTCTCGCATCAAGCTGTGGGCTTTATTCTTTTTTCAGTCCGTAGAATTAATGAGCACATAAATGCACATTACTTAGTGTTTGTAACACTAATAATCACTTATTTCTACTGACAGGAACATGCTTTCATCATAATGATTACCCCTGCTTTGCCTTAGGGTTCTTGAAGCATTCTACAAATTTTCGTAGAATCATATAACAGCTGAGGTCAGAGAGCACCTCTCGGGAACAACCAGTTCAAGCTCTCTTTTCCAAGCAGGGTTAGGTTCCAAGCACATTGCCCACGACAGTGTCCAGCTGGGTTTTGAGTATCTCCAGAGTTGGAGACGCTGAGCAACTTGTTCCAGTGTTTGACCAATTTCAAAGTAAAAAAGTTTTTTCTTAGGTTTAAATAGAATTTCTTATATTTTCTGTATGTACCCATTGCCTTTTGTTCTGCTGCTATATATTGCTGAGAAGTATTTGGCTACTTTATACCGTCACAGCAGGTATTTGTATGCATTTTTAAGATCCTTCCCCCTCTTCTTGGGGCTAAACAACCTCACTTCTCTCAAACTCTCTGTGTGTGACAGATCCTTCAAGCCTTTAATCGTCTTTGCATGGACTCCACTCCAGTTAATCCAGATCTGTGTTGTACTGGGGACCCCAGAACAGGATGAGCTCTCCAGGTGTGTCTCACCAGGCTGAATAGAGAGGAGAAATCCCTTTCCAATGTCAGTGACAGACAACATACACATTCTTTACATCTCAGGACAGTCTAAGATAGCTCTACCAAATCTGAGTCTGTAAGAAGCCTCTTTGAGTGATGACTTCAGTACTATTCAGGAACTGCATCTGGGTCTTGGAGCTTTCAGATTTCTGCTGTGTGCGCCAACACGGATTTTGATCTTGCTCTTCAAATATTTTCCATTTTTCAGATTTAAAACTAAAGGCTTCTTTTAATTCCCATGGAAAAAGGAAACAGATAAATTTTTTCAATGCAGATAATGTGAAACTCTTCTTATTTACAGGAAAAGTAAAATATTGGATTAATAATTTTTCCAGTTTCCCACAGTGCTTTTAAATGACCCGTTGTGACTCATTCAGCAACTCCTCCTAGCCCGTGAGAGTGAAGTTTTAATGTGTTAAGAGAGTCTTTAAGTTTTGGACTCCATTTGATGGACTGTGACCATGATATGTCCATAGGAACAATACATCTGTCAGCTCAGGAGAAGGGGAACGAATAGTGATTCAAGACATTGAGGCAAAAAATCGGCAGTATGCTCATCTGAAAAAAAGAAAGAAAAAAGCAAAACAAAACAAAACCTCCAAAACAGAATGCCAAAACATAAAAACCAGCCTCCTCTCAAAACACATAAACCCCCCAATAGTTTTTTGAAAAGAGGGGTATGGCTCAAAGCCAAACTGCTTCACAAGTCAGTATAACAATTGAGATGGCAGTTTGAGAGCAGTTCATTATTGCAATTCTTAGGAAAAGTGAGCCACCAGTAATGTCAAGGAAATATTTTCAGTTGATTTTCTATTGGAATAATCAAACTAATGGAAAGTGATATTTTTATTCTGAATACTGCTTTAGAAACAGTGGGAAAGGGAGAAAGGAAGGAAAAAATCTTAGCTGGGAGGAAAAGAGTAGATTTTGTGATAGTTATGAGGCTGACATATAGGCAAAACTAATGGACAAAAGAATGAGCTTAGGCACAAAGAAGTGTGCATAGTCACAGAACTTCCCCGCAAAGATGGGGGACCAAAGAGACACAAACTAACATAGGGACAGAAACTGGTGACAGTGAGGATGAGTTCTGGGCAAAAGGGCTGAAAAAGTGCATTCCTGTTTCATTTTTATTTTGCTCTTCTGATCTGATATTAACTTTTTACATGGCCCAAGATAGAAGGCTTAACCTCCTTTTGCTCATAGTCATACAAAGCAGGCATAAAAAGAACGCTAAGTGTTTGTGATAGTTAACTAAGTAATCTTTGTATAGGTCCTCATATGAATTGTTCATTGAGCTGGATTTTTGCTACATTTAGTCTTTGAGTAGTCTTCTTCAGTGGTAATAGTTCTGCTTCTGTCTGCTTGAATATCGTGGTACAACATATTCTGTAATGTAAAAAAGGTTATCAGGACATAATGGAACTATATGTAAAGTATGGATTGGTATTAACCACGAATGCAGTGATACTAATAGAATTACTTGGTATTTGCCCACACTTGTGAAATATGTGTCTTTTTCTCTCTACTACATAAAAATGAGACATCTCAGTTTATTAGCTTTTTCCTTAAAAACATTAATTTTGATCCTGATGGAAGGAGTACCTTTAGATGTGCCAAATTAGGAGGGAAAAAAAGTTCTTAAATGTGAGATGAACGTGTTTAGTTTGTATTATTTCTTTGCCATGAGAATGATTTCATGTTGTACCATTTCCTGCGCTCCTGACAACCTTTGTCACATGAATAAGATATCAGGATGCTAATGACTAATATACAGTATTCTGTGTCTGCTGATACTATACTGTACTGCTGTGACCTTTGCAATATTATGTATTCTGATTGGCTGTGCATTTCACCTCTTCCCTACAAGTTAATAAGGCTGTAAAAAGGAGAGAACTTGAAATCGCCAGCCAGTCAAATTACAGAATATTGAAAAGGTCAGAGCAGTACAGCACACAGAAAAAAATTATGGAATATATGAGGCATTAAAATTCTTGTGACAATGATTATAACAAGAATGGAAAAGGATACCCATTTATGTTATTTCAATCTAGTGAACTCTGTAGGATGACGGACCCAGGACAGCAGTAATTTACGCACCACTGACTCACAGGAGCTTAATTCACCTATTTACAGGGGTGCTCAGTAACAGGAATGCACATCTGCTTGGGAGCCCCTGCAAAGTGTCCACCCAAAACCATACTGAACCCTCAAGTACAGATACTCACCAGCTAGAGTGCTTTTTGAAGCTTAGAAGTTTTAAAAAGTGATTTTGAGTGGAATATGTATTTATGTGTCTTTTTAATGCAAGCATGTTTTATTCCTTGACTTGTTTCAACTATACATAACTTTTAAGTATATTTATGGATATTCTTTAGCCCTCATTTCTTCATATGGATCTTTTCCTGAAAAACTGACATGCTTTGATCTGATATAAACTAGGTATAAACTGGGAACAGCAGAAGTATTTCTCAAATAGCAGCCTTTGGCAAAGAAGCCCCTCAGATAATTTTGGGGAGATGTAGAGAACTGAGCAGGAAGGCTAGGAAAGGAACAAAACCATAACTATGCAAAAATATGGAAAGAGTAAGGAGCCTGGGGAAGCCCTTCATGTCTGCAAAGGATTTAGTTTTTTAGAAGACGTTATAGAAAATGGTGTCTCTGAGCGCTTGCCTGTTGAGATTCATCTTTTGGTACAGGTGTTTGCATGCCTTAAGTGTTGAAGGATGTGGTGAGCCAGATGTAGGAGTTTGTCTTCTGCCCCTTCAGGCTGTTCACGTTGAAAGAACCGTGGGCGAATCAGGGTTGTTGGAGTGCCGCTGTCTGTTCATGGCAGGAATTACAAGGCAGAAATGAGGAGGTGTTCTGGTACAAGCCACTTGTCTGAAGTAGAGCAATGTCTCTTAGGACTTTACCACTGTCTGGGGCAACTGCTGTTTAGATCTGCAGCACACTTGCTGGTGGGCTACAGTAGGACTTGGGAGCAGGATGGAGAGAAAAACACACAGGAAAAATGGAAAAATGGAGGCCTCATCCACTTATACTCACAAATTGGGTCCACACTGAGGCACTCTGGGCAGGAATGGCATGGAGTGATATGACAGGGTTATCGCTGTATCACTTTCTGTCAGGCTGAACCTATGTGTCTGCATTTTCCAGCCCACTGAAAGCAAAGTTTAGGCAGTGAGAAGTGGCAAAGCTGCATATTGCAAGTCAGCCACAGCAAGACCTGCATTTTAAAAATGTTCTTCTAATATTTTACTTGCCAGCAGCACTGAGTTCCTTGGCTGGGAATTGGGATAAAACACCTTTTGTCTGTGTAAAATTTGGGTTAGGAAACTTGCAAGTACTCCTTAGCTTTTTATTAGAAGCAATGAAAAATTTTGAGCTGCTATGTTGTCTATCTCATTGTAAATTTGCAAGTTCATTTTTGAGCTGAATAAAATGGTTATGTAATTACATACTTCTCCTAATTATTGAGTAATTATATACTTCTTATAATTGCCGAGTAATCACTCTGCTATAACTAGAATTTAATGTTACAACTAATTGTATAATTACTGTATATTAATGTTGTTATCCAGGCAACTTGGAATAGAGTGTTATCCTTTTAATTCATTTTTTGTTACTCGAAACTGTATTTTTAAAATATAGTATAGGTAGCCATTGGAAGAAAGATTTAAAACGGAATAAAAATATCAGCAGAGGAATTACATGGTTTCCTTCCAGGCTCAGGTGGATGAAATTAAAATATGAACAAGTTAAAACTGTACCGTTGATAGAAAAAGTTTCATTTTCACATGAATTTGGCATATATAAATTTCTGTTAGACAAATTCCTTTTATGCTTGAGGTTTGAATCTATCTTATGTGCTGCTCTGTTAACACTGTATTTTTAAATTTTCCCCCACACTGGAGGTGAAACGTTTGAAAAATGCATCTCTTTTTTTCCACAGCCAGCTGAGTCCTTAAGTGTTTAATGTCTCTAGGATCTTAAGAATATATATGTCAAATGTTGTTGCATGATCTTCACAAATAATAAGTCACAAACATCACAAAAACTGTGATAGATAATAGGGGGAGTATGCTTTGTTGGATTGTATCTTCTCCCAGATCACACACAGGGACAGTTTCACAAAGGTGCAGAAGGATAGTTTGATATACAATTTAAAAGCTGAGATCAAGTAATGCAGATGCATTTTTCTAGTGCTCGTTGAGTAGCCTGGGTACATAAGAGTAATCTCAGACAAAATAACTTCACTTCTGCAGGATTCTGTATGTGGAATGTGTAAAATGTGGTTGCTCTTCTTGCATGATAAGAAGCTTTGCCTCTCTTGCTCTACCTAAAACAGGGTCTCTCAGATAAACTTCAGTGAAATCCAAAATAAATCCATCAGGCTTCATGAAATCATTCTACCTTCACACTACTGTAGTCTGTTTGGGTGGTCTGGTGCTATGGCAGGGTGTATTTGAGGTAAGATTTGAGCAATGAGGTACCAGGCTACAAGGCAGACTTATAAAAAAGTTTTCCAAAGCTGTCCCTCTCCCCAAAACCTCAGAAAATAAGGTTGTTGTACGTTACCAGTAGAACAACTGAAAACATCAGTGCAGCTCATGAGCACCAAAATAAAGGAATGGCTTGGATTTGTACCCTAAGCGAACCAGATTGCTCATAGGAATCCCAAAATTAGAGGAAAATCCAGATCACTCACCCATGGAAAAATGTAATGTGAGCATGACTGAAATGTACTGCAAATGCACCTTAATGCACATCATAGAAATATGGAAAATTTAAAAAATTGTTTCTGATTGAATAGCATTTCAGTTTTAATAGTTAATTTGAAACTTACATCAAAATGAGTAAGTCTGATGAGTGTTCCTTTAAAAATAAAAGATTGATTTCCTTAGGTTTTTTGTAATTGTCTTATTTAGATTTTGTAGATGACTCAGATGTAAATATTGAATCTTCTAGCTGTGACAATGTCTTAATTGATTTACAATATTTTTATAGTTATAGTCTGTTTAATCTCATTCTCATACTTAAACTTGTGTGATTCTGCTGTTGTTTGTAATACAGAATTTCCACTGACTTCAGTGTGAGAGCTCTTCATGAATTGATGGATGGTAATAGTAATATTAATTGTTTATGTAGCACTTCATATATTCAAAATATGAGATGATATTTAAATGAGTCAGCTTGGCTTTCAGATATGTGACCAAGGTCTTCATGAAGTCAAAAAAATGTTACTTGACATATAATTTTTTATTTTCTAATCTAACTAGGTATTTTGGAAGGGTTGGTTTTTTTTTCTATTTTTGTAGGGTAGAATATTGTCTTATCTTAATTTTGAGATCTTAAAAGGGTTGCAAAGGACATGTAGGTTGCTATGATGATTTCAGCTGATAAACTGAGTACTTCAAATCCTTCTTTTGTCTTTGAGGGGACTGCAGGCCATGCTGGAAAACTTGTGTAACTGCAGATGGCTGTTATGCATCCAATGGAATTAGCTTATAAACTCCTAAGTTAAGCGTTTTTGTAGAGAATTCGAAAGGTTTTGCCAGTCTTTCATGTGCATAAGAATTACCATTAATGTTTGGAATCTGCAATTACCACACAACTGTTCTAGAACTTCTGTTTGCTGTATCTAGCAATCAGCTTTGCAACTGATTGATTCATGTATTGGTTTGTTTATTTTCCAATATCTACAAATACCACAAACTGCTGGCAAAAGGAGAAGAAATGGTGAATAATATTTTTTCTTCGCAATAGACCAAAATTTTGTGTGTTACTGGTATAAATGGCAACTCTTCATTTGAGTAGAAATAAGACTTGGTTCATAAAGACAGTGAATTGTAGCAGATGCAAGGCCTAACATTTGTTCCTTCCCTTCCCCTCTTGTTTTTCCATAACAGATAATGCTAATTACTCTCTTGTAAATGATACTCGGATGTTGTGCAGCAGCAAGGAATTCAATGTATGGGTACCCATTAAAGGACTGATTCCATTTTCTAACTACACAGTACAAGTGAACGTGTCCAACAGCCAGGGCAGCTTGATAAGTGATGCTATAACCATAGTCATGCCTCCAGGAGGTAAGTATGAAAAAGTGCTTTTTCTGTGCATGTAACAATTACACAAACACTCTGTTCCACAAAATGTTATTTATTATCGCAGCTGAGGACTGAAGTTCAGAAGAATATGTTTGCGTTAGTAGTTCTTACTCACAAAATTGTTCTTTTTGGCTTCTAATTTTTCACGTTGTTCCATTTAAGAACCAGAAAATGAAAATACATAGCTGTGTAGTTAGCATATTATGAAGGTGAGAAGTGCATTATGTACTTCATTTTTTTTCTGTGAATGGTGGTGTATTCTGGCATGGACAGCTAATCTAGCCCAAGAATACAGAGAGACTCACCTGCATTTTGTAATCTGTTTTAGAGCAAAAGTTGTAAGTGCTGAAAAGGAACACTTACTGGATAGACTTAGAGAATTTGTTTAATAATAGTAATAGAAACCATTGGCAATATATTGAACGAGAACCCACAAAATAGTGTAGCTGTAAGAAAGTCAGTTCCCATTTGCTGATTTGCAGTGAATTAGGCTGTAAGCCAGTCTGGATATTATTTCATAACAATTTGAAATAAAAGAATTGAGCAAATACACCCTAGTGCAAGGTTTTGTTTTGTGGCTTTGTTGTTGGGGTTTTTTTTTCAAGAAAGTTTACATTTATAGCTGATGTAGGTGTGTTACTTTTGCATTTTATTTTCACAGACACCCTAGCTAATTAGTTTTTGTTAAATAAATGCCAATGGATACAATTAATTTAAGGCAATTTTGAATTTTTAAGTGAGAGTCCAACAACACTTGTTTTTGAAAGATGTGTGGCGTAGCTGTTGAGCAAGAACAGTGTAGAGGGACATACATATAATTTGAAAATAAAAAAAAAAGAGGAAAAAAAAGAAAGAAAAACCATCAACCTTACAGTTCAAAAACACAGGCTTGAAACAGTTTGCTTGCAAACAGAGGGATTGGGTTTGGGGACTTCAGGAAAGGAAGTAAATACGATACAGCGTTTTTATGACAGTTTTCTGAGGAATAAGGAAAAAGTCAATTCCCAGCCCATTTTATACTTTTCCAATCCGATTGTCAAGTTGCACCTACTATTAACAAATATACCTTCTCATATAATAATAAAACTGCATGTGAGTTTTACTGCTCATTTAAGTCTGAGCAGTAAGACACTGGTATTTCTAACTCCAGTGTCACATTTCAATTTTGCTTAGCAAAATTTGGTAGTGAAAATTTCACCAAATGACAAAGTAAAGGATCTTTAAAGATAAGCAAGGATGTGCACAAGTTTATGACAGCCATTAAGATACACTTTCTTTCATCATTAGATTGTTGTTGATTACAATTAGAAAACTTATAGCTTTGAAATTATCTTTTTTATGACCTTGTGGTAGTTTAAAAGCAATACCTCATTGGTTAAATAGGTTTTAGTTCATGCTTCCTTTTAGTTAATGATCTGAAAACATATTATCCTGATTTACACATAAAATCATGCTGAAAAGCATGTGGCATTCACTAGGATATGTGTGTTTAAGTAGAATTAAATTAGCAGTGAGAGTTATTAAAGAAATCTTCCATACTATTGTCCAGTGGACTGTGATCTGTAGAGAAATGAATAATAAATGAAGCAGTGCATATGAGAAAAGTGCTCTCACACACTGTATTTTCACTATACGTGTACACATGTACAGACACACACGTGTGTATCTAGGACAAGATATGTTTGCTTTACTATGATGTTTATTGTAATGAGTCTTTGAATATTACACAATTCCATTGCATGCTAAATTATGAGTATAATGGTAATTTTACACTGGGCAGTATTCAGTGCCTTCACACTTTCTAAATTGTTGAATGAAATCTAGTTGCTACTTAAATAAGAAAGATTTTTATTTTTTACTTCAGTGGCCAAGATTTCACTTAGAAGATTTGTTTGATCAAAAAGTAAAGAAGGTTTTGTTATGTACGAAAGCATAGCCTTTTAATGAGTGTTAAAATGTAGCATTGTCTTTTCAAGGATACCAAAAAAATGCTATTTAAGAGATCTGCTCTGTGGGGAGTAGTTCATGGAGCTGGACGGAAGATTATCTAAGAGGGAGAGTGGCACAGCACAAAGGAGTATTCCATTTTGAAGTTATTGCTGATCACTGTTTTACAATTATGATACAGATTTTTTTTCCAACATGCATTTCTTTTGTTCCTTTTTTTTAAACTTTAAAACACATTGCACACAATATAGAGAACACCAACTCCTTGGTGTTACTTGATTGAATATATCTTAATTTCTTATCAAGCTGATTTGCCATGCTTAAAGTCAACGCTTAAAAAAAAAAAACTTAGAAATAAGGAATTTATTTTATCTAAGCTCTTGACTAAAATTGAAGTGCAGGTTCAAGAGTTCTTGGAAAGCTTAAAAAAATAAAAACTGAATCCAAATGTTAATCCATAAATATGAAACTTTCTTTTGACCCTTACCCTGTAGTGGTCTGGAGTTACTAATGGGGTTAGGATTTCAACTCTTAATGGGACTTGGTGCATTAGTGTTTGGTATGCATGGAATTCAGCATTCAGTTTAATAAGTGGTTGACATTGGTGATGTCCCTTAATTTGCTTAAATCTAATTGGCTCTTTTATCAGTCAAACCTGTATGGATTGGCAATTGATCAGAAAGGGTCAGCCATGACTGTGCATGTACTTAAATGCTGGAACCACCAGTTAAAGTCACTGTTGCATAATAAGAAGCTGAAACCATGAGAACAAATGATCTTCAGAGTCGGAAAGCAAAGGAAAGCGGAGAAGTTTTTCAGGATGTTCAAGTTCAGAACAAAGGCATTATGGAGTATATAAATTTTAAATACACTGCTTTTTGCCTCAAGACTTAAAGCATTTTTTTTTCCAGATGAACTGAAATCTTGTCTGAAACTGTCTTTGTTACATCAAAGAACTGCATAGAAAGCTAAAAGAGATGGAAGAAGCATAAAAGGGCATAGTTTAAAATGATTAGTGACAAATTTCATACTGCAGAGGTAGAAGTAAATTTTTTTGAGTTTTATATTTTTTCCAAAAAGAATGAATTTGTTCTATTTATCTTGTCCTAAACTGCTTTGATAGAAGCTGTAAAAAATAATATACTATCCAGTGCTTCATATTAATTTGAGGATGCCCGCCAGTAAAAGATCGGGAAAACAAATTGTTTTAGGATTAAATTAACTAGATAAATGAATTGAAATGATACAGAGGATATAAAACTGCAAAATTCTGGGAGACAATCTTTTGCACAGAGTTCTTGGTTATACATTTTCCTCCTCAATGTGTGCTGTTTCTGATGTAGTGGCACATAGAAGACCCCATTATTTTAGAATTGCTTTGTAATAAGGGATGGTAAGATAGCAGAAAGGAAATTTGCAATCACTGCTGATAATAGCTTATACTCTAGTTAAATCCATTTATTCCCTTCCTATGGCCACCAAAACTTGAGTATGGAAGGGAATGGGAAGAAGATGGATTATCTTGAAAAAATAGGTGCTAAAAGAAGGACAGGCTGCTGCTCTGATGGGAAGCAGGAAGGTGGAGGCTCAATCATCACTTACAAAGCAGGAAAAAGAACTGGATTTCCAGTCATTACAAGAGGTCTGAAGACTGTTGTGGATGCTAATTCTGTATCACATTGCAGAGTTATCTCCCTGTGTATTCTTTTACTGGGGATTACAAACCACTAACTTGGTGCTGATTTATATACAGAAGAGAGCCTCAAAGAATTGATACCTACTTCCTGTGTAAAACATGAAAGATACTCTGAAAAAAAGTTGCCTAAGTAGTGAAGTGCCTCTTTAAACTCTGCCATGATTTATTAAGTATGTTGTTCGATTATGTGCTCTGTCCGTGATTTGCGCAACATAGGATGTCTAGCAGGGAAAGATGTAAGATTTTGCCTTAGACCCTTAAGCCCCTGTTTCTGTGTGGAATACTGCATGCCTCTGCCCAGGCTTCTTCTCAGCAGCAAAACTTGAGCCTACATACCTGTAGCTGTTGATGTTTGCTCAAGATCTGCAGGAGATGGTGCCCTGCAACCAGAGGATTTCAGCCACTGTTAGTTTAAGTTGCAACACCTCGGAGACTGGATTATATCAATATCAATTTGGATATTGAACATCATCATAGGACCTCTGATCTAATTATGCAAACAAGTAGGAACCACATCATACCTCTTATATTCACATCTGAAAGCATTTGCTCATGCAAGTTGATCACTGAAGCCAGCAGGCCTCCTTAGAAGAATGAATATTCAGTGAACAAAGCAAACTGATGCTAAGTCAGAATAATTTAGGAAGAAAGATCAAACTTGAATATGCTAGAATTTTCCCTGTGAGACAGATTTGTTTTCCCATTTTTCCAGTATCACACTGAGTCACACCATAAAATTTGTTTTGAAGGAATGTCCTTTGCTTCAAATTTAAGGTATTTAAGACATCACTTTTTTCTCTCTCTTTTCCTTCCCCCTCTTCTCCATTTCCTCTCTCTCCCATCTCTCTTTAGAGAAAAATCCAAGAGAAAGAATCCAAGAGGATTCTTTTTTGCTATATCATTTATGTTAACAGAAAGTTCTTTGTGAAAAATTATGATCATATCCTTTGTAGAGGTAGTTTAAGGAGATACCAGGATAGAGTAGGGAGAGTGAAAGAGCTTTCGTGCATCTCTCATCAATGACCTGGCTAATTACAGTGTCAGTAGCAAGCCGTGTAAATTGTCCGTTCCAGTTCCTTTTGTCCAGAAAGATGATATCATGGGGATATAAGGGTAGGATTGCAAAACTGCTTGTGTGGAAAACTGGGAGTTGTTCTACTGAAAGAGTAATTCTTCTCTAATCTCTGCAGTATTGAACTGATTGTCATTTTCATTAGTGCTATTTTCTTCTTTTATTCCCCTCTCCCAGGCTGTTCAGCACACCTTTCAGTGAGCTCGTACTGTGTCTATTCTTGATTTTGGGTGCGTGTTTTGGAATGGCAAGTGATGAGAGAAGTAAGTCTCATTCCTGAACAGTTGTGTCTTCAGGCTTTGGCAATGGGAGGCACAGAGGTGCCCTCTTTGCTGCTCGCTTTCCTAAATTGCAGCCAGCTGGGGCTCAGCCTAACTCCACACCTCATAAAGGTGCTTTAAATTGAAGTTTAGTGTAATTCCCCACTCATAAAACTGGGGAGTTTTGCCAGCAGGCAAATGACACTCCAGCTATGTCCTTTTCTTCTGATTGCCTCCTTCTCTTTGCCTTTGAGCCCTTCTCTTTTGGGGCTGGGCAGATCTCCCATAGTTCTAGCTGTGCTCTTTCCATGGTTTAGAATCAGGGCACCTGCATTTATCAGCTTTTTGGTTGCCTTCTCTCTTCTAGAGCAGCATGAAACAGCTGGGACAAGAGGGTAAAACCAGCAATTTTAGTTGCCTGGAAGAACATGGATGTGTTTGCTTGCTTAGGGAGAGCCAGATGAGACAGGGAAAACTGTGCAACAGCTAGTTGATCATCTATAAGCTGGCAATTAACCTTACTGAAGAGGTCTCACTCAGGTCTTTCCAAAACCTTAGGCCTAGCGTGAGATCCAGACTGTACTTAAGACCTCTTAGAGGAAATGTGTGCTAGAGAAGACTCCATGCTGAAATATTACAGCTTAATTGTACTTCAGAAGTACAGAAGAATATATAAAAAGGGGGGAAATGGGCTGTTGTGAAATTTTGAGGTAGATCATTATTTTAAATTATTACCTGCTATCACATTAACCTATTTCAGACCAATTTCAATTGTACACGAAAAAGGACACAATTTAGATGAAGTGTGGAATTTTTATATAATCTCAAGCTTATTCATGCTTGGGGTTTTTTTACTTTTGATTTTCCTATTCATTCTGAGCAAATCTGAGCTAGAGTTTTCAGTACCATAAGTAAAGTCAGCATTCTTTATGTGATCAATTAGGTTCTGTTGAAGGAATTCTGCAATAAAATGCTGTTGAAATTCCTGGTGAAAACGTAGAGAAGACTGCGTAGAAAAATCACACCATGAATTTTGTCTTTAGAACCATTTTCCAGATATATGTAAGTGCTAGGAATCAGATAAATTTTTGTTACTTTGCTACTATGATTTGCACTGCTTTTCTAAAAAGCTCATGTTTTTATACTTTCTTTTTGGACAACTCCTGCCCCTGTAGGTTTCAGAATAAAATTTCATTTTCATTAACTGTGAGAAAAGACAAGTATCTGTGAATTGTTTGTTTGTTCATTGGTTTGTTGGGAGTTTTATGTAATGTTATTCTCTATTTTCTGCACTTGAAGCATCTAGATTATGGAAGTTAGCCTGGTGATCATAAAGCATTTCAGTAAAGTGGCAAGGTTTGAAGGTTTGAGCCCCTTTGCAGAGGGGGCCCTTTCAGGAAGTTTTCAAGTTCCTCTGCCTGCAATGAAATCTCTACACCTCCAGCAAAGTGCTATCACCCTGTTGCATATTTGTTACATTTCCACGTTAGGGGAAAAAAAGCTTTATGGGGGGAAAAATTAAGGGGTTTTTTAAGACCTTGCTGAGGTTTAAATGTAGAGGGAGCCAAATCACTGTTCTTTTCCTCTCTTTAGCTGGGACAAAATCAGAGATGATCTTTCTTAAACATCATGGCCATAAAAGTGCTTTCACTTTTTTTTGCTGGTTCTATTTACAGTTAAAAATTAGTCTTAGTAACTCCATTTTGGGAGTCTTCTCTGTAGTTTGAAAAAAGATCTGAAATTGAATTAAAAAAAAAAATGAAACTTTATATCTGAATTCTTAAAACACTTGGCAGAAATGAAGTATTTTTCCTTCATATTCTGGTAGTGGTTTGACTTTTCCCTCCTTTTTCTTAGTGTAGCACTCCTCGTTCTGTTCCCTCTATGTTGTTATCTTTAGGTTAGTTGGCTGAGTACCTAAGGAGAAATAAGCTTCTCTATAAAGGCAGAAAGGGAGAGGAAATGGAAGTTGAGTGAGGATCACTCATTAGAGTCACCACTTCTCAGGTGTTCCTTTAACACAGTGTTGGTGTATGCTACCCTCTTTCTTTCAACAAAGGCACCTATAAGAGTCTATAGCCCTTAATGATTGATTCCTGGCATTTGGAAACTTTTTCCTCATTGTTCTTTTCTTTCTGAATGTTATTTTTGTGTCTGCATGCATGTGCAGGTGCACACACACAAAAAAATGAATATGATACATCAGTATATGCATGTTCATGTATACATGATTGCTTTCTGTCTTTTTTTATCTTTGGATCTCTATGCAGAGCATGCTTATTCCTCTGACAAAGAAATACTATGGTCTTAGATTAATTTCAGCTGAGTAAAATGAGAAAGGGAATTCATGTATTTCATGTTACAGGGGGATATGTCCAGTATTGAATTATATTAATCCTTACTGTTTGTATGCTGACCTATTCACTTTTATGATTTTTATGAATATATCTGCTAATTCAGATTTCCTGGAGGCTTCTCAGGTGACTGAGGATGCTATTCCCCTTTTACAGATAAAGGGAGGCATGTGTTAGCAACAGAAGGTAAAAGAAAATTTTATATTCTTCCTCGTGCTGAAAAGTATAATATACATGTCACAAAGTTTGTCAGCCTTTCTTCTTGTCTCTTAGCTTAGGCTGGGGGATTGCCTCTCTGTGAAAGGTGTCACCATAGTTTATGCAGCGTTTTCTCTGTGAACAGAGAAAATGTGTGCATTCAGGATGACCAATTTTAGATTATCTAAACATTTCTAATAATACATATACAAAGAAAAGAAGTTGAATAAGTGAAGAGATGGCATTATATAAAGAAAAAAAAAATTCTTTTTTCTCTGTTTTTCTTTACATTGAAGTTGTAAATACTCTTACATACTAAGTAGCCTGTTTGAGGGGGTTATTCATAAGAAATTGATACTGCTGTCCAAAATACTCAACTGATGGTTGTAATCTGAATTAATTAGCTGTAAATTTTCTGTGTTGAAGATTTAGCCCTATGTTTTAAAAATGAATGAAGGAGAGGAAGTTTGCTCTGGCTCTTCACTTTTGTCAAAAAAGTGAAGAAGATCTATTTTAGAGAGTAAGTATTGCCAAGGTGTTTACCTCAGCCTGTGATGAATAGTTTGTGGTTTTGGGGTAAATGCTCTGAAATGTCTTGTGGCACAGAAGGCAAAACACATTTAGTCTGGTTTGGGTTTGAATAAAGTGCAATGGTGTTACAAAGACTTTTAATCAATTAGGCTACCTGATTTTGGACAAGACAACAGTAGTCTTTTCAGTAAAAATACTTGTGAAGAGATCATTCATTGTTGTATATAGACACACTACCACCAATTCCAGTGGATTTATGCGTTCTTCACTATTATCTAAGGAAATGAAGCCCAGAAATAATTCATATAAATGGTTTATTTGTTAAAAGTGTCTAGAACAGGGCATTAACTGATGAGTAGCTACTTAATAATGCTGTATGAACATTCCTGTATGGATAGCTGGACTACAAAAGGTTGCAATCCTTTTACCCTAGTCATCAGAGATGTCAACTGTATATTTGGAGCAGATTATTTCTATATGGAAATATTCTCATCTGAATTGCTTTTTATTCACCCTAAATATTAAATATTTTGCTTTAGTATATAACACCTAGATTGTATTTCTGTCAGTTGACCAATCCATAAAAACAATCAGGGATTTTTGCCACAGTTAGGTGGAATGGAGATGCTACCTTTCATATTCTTTCATATCTTATCTCTGTTAAAACAGTGCCTGAAAAAAAGAGATCTGGATCATTCATGCTGTCTCCCAGTTGCTGGGGATGCAGACTACTGGAATGAAGACTACTGCCCATCTGTCTTGTTGAAACTCTGCTATTGGGTGTAGGGGAAAGTCTCATTTACTGGGAAAAAGAGAGCAGGTGCTGTTGTAACCCGGGGCTGACAACACTTTCCAGGCTGGGGTGAGGCTGTGTGCATGGCAGCAGCACAGAGGGCAAGAGGAGAAGGTGCTGAGTTCCGGGCGTTCGTGGCTGTGGATGTACGTTGTTTGTTGTTCATCAGTGCAGATACTCAGCGTGGGCGTCAGAATGTGATCCTGCTGCTATTTTCTAATACAGCTTCATTTATTGATACTGCAGCTGTTGGACTGGACTGTAACGTGAAGTGACAGCCATAGCATTGCAGTTGGCATTTGGAGGAGTGATAAGAATTCTTGTTTACTTTGTAAATGTGGTAGGTCAGATTTGTCAGCCTTGGCCTCATGTGTTACATGAGAATAATACACAGTGTTTTGTTGTTCTTTTTCCTAATTATATCAGTTTTTTTCCAGAACTAAATTTTTGATTCTTCTCTTTTCCATTGTGCAGATCACACCCCTGAGAGTTCTCCATGTTGATCAATGGCAGGATTCTGTTATATAGGAAAAAACACTCCATACTAGTAATGATGACAGATACAATTAAATTAATTCTTTGCTGTTTCCTTTGATGTACACAGATTTTCTCCATTAATATTGATGGACCTCAGAGTCACGAGCACATGTTGGGGGTAGGGGGAGAAAGACCCTGACTGTTGTATTTTGCTCTTTGTGGAGCTGACTATATCACTTTATGCTTAAATGTAAGGAAAGCTGCTGACAGTTTTGATATATTAAATTATAACTGAGAACTAATTCAGGGATCAAAGATGCTCTTTGGGAGACATCACTTTATTGGTAGGAAAAATCATTACCTTTTTTCCCACTCTCATGTATTTGTACTGTATGTCTTGGAAATATCATTCCCTACAGTTTCTGAATCTTGATGTTTAATTTAACGCAAAGGTCTTTGAGCAGCACAGTGGGAAGGGGGGCTTCTGTTAGTGAAACCTCGTAGAAGGAAATTGAAATGTACATGTTTTTTTCTCATTTATCAAAGAAGAGCAAAAATCTAAACTGACATTTTATATCAAATGAATTATGAACTGTGTACCTCGTACCTAAGGGAACAACAACTAAATTAGACTTTTGTTAAAAAGAGAGAGAGAATAAAAATAGGCTTTTAATAAAATATACAGTCATTTTTGGTATTTTGTCTGAATCTGACGTGTATTGTACTTTGCAGATGAAAACTTGAGAATATAGGCTACATCAAAGTCTATATGCTTTGAATGCCATAGTGTGAATTGAGAAGCAGGTTAAGTTGACACACAAACCAGAGTTTCTACTTAATAGATATTGTTGCTTTGATATTTTTGTTTTCAGCCGTGTCCAACTCAGGTGAACAGGAAAAGATAATATGCTTTTTAATAGCGTGAAGATTGGAGCAAAATAGTTTATGGTTTGTTAGGGGTTTTTTTTAGGTTATTTGGGCTTTTTTAAACTTCCATTCGTGAGAATATGGTTGCTGCTGAAACAAGCTTTCAGGGAGAAAAATTTTACGAGACACTTGATGGCACCTTAAGAAGTCAGTTTTCAAAGAATTATGTACTCTGTATTCTACCGGCATGACTTCTACTGTCTTTAGGTGAACAACATTTCTTGCAAGCAAAGATAAGACTCCCAGTCTTTAAAGTTAGAGTTTTTGACTAATTTTGACAATGAGTCAAAGTCTCTTTGTGATTACCATATATATCATAAAGAATTAAGTAGTAGCTGTGAACAAAAGCTAACTCTGTGTTGCCTTGATTACTAGGAGCAGGAACACTAGGGAACCTCTTTTCCTCCTCTTTCTGCAAGTAAGGCAAGTATTTGAGAGGGAGAAATTCTGTTCTGGCTGCAGTTGTTTCGTGGCCAAAAGGTAGTCCAGTGACCTGGATCTCACAGACACCTGTAGGATATTTAAGATGTAATAAGACTGCACCACCCACTGTGCATAGTGGCTCCCTAAAACCAACTAATCTGTCATCTTGTCGGATCCATTTTCTATTTATGGGAACTCTCAAGCTTAGTTTCCATCAGAAATGGTAGTATTTCACACCATCCATTATGTACTGAGAAGAAATTTATGGGTTAAAAATAACTACAGGTAATTTTATTGTGGAGCTAATTTATTTGCACCCCTGCATTGTTCTCCAGTCTGTACATACAGGGATATATAAACTGAGGCTTCTGTAAAAATGCACATCAGCTGGAGTTTTCTACCAACAGGGTAGCCTGTTCTTTAACAGTCCTCCAACACATCCATACTGCAGGAGTGCAGTGTGAAGAGATGTCTTATGTAATGAGACTTCTTATTTAGTGAGAACTTTCACATGTTTTCCAGTGTCTCATTTTCTTTAGCATTCAGTTGAGGCTGCTGTGTTTTCTTTGTTTCCTTTGCCACATTGGATGGAGATACAGAATTACAGAATCATTTAGGTTGGAAAAGACCTTTAAGATCACCAAGACCAGCCATTAACCTAACATGACCAGATCCACCACTAATCCGTGTCCCTAAGCACCATATCTGCAAGCCTTTTAAATACCTCCAGGGATGGTCACTCCACCTCTTCCCTGGGCAGTCTGTTCCAATGCTTGACAACCCTGCATAGCTAGTAATCATTTGCAGAAGCCATGCCCACTTGGTGCTTTCTGGTTTTGAGTATCCTTTGTTATCCTTTTTCCTTCAGTCATAGTATAAATCAATATTAAAAACTAATTTTTAACAGATTGTGCTTCAGAATGATGCATATGCTTCTTGTAACATCACCGCTTCTGTGTCTTTTCCTTTTTCTTTTAACTTTCTCTTCTTCTATGATGTTAGAATCTCCTTCAGAGAACTATTAGGCTGAAAAAGATTTAATTGGGAAATCAACTCATGCCATCTTCTTTCCTCAAAACTGTAAGTTATCTCATTTCCAATAAGCATTTGTTTAGTCTGATGGAGATTTGAAAGCTTTCTTGCAGAAGTTTAATCCCACTGCTGTATGTCCTGTTTCCCAGGACACACATTTCTGTGTGTCCTGGGAAACATTCTCTGTCTTTGCAAAACTTCTGCGAAGTTGGAGGTTGCTATATGCCTCTCCCTTATTGTTCTTTTAGCTACATAGGTTTAAACGTTCTTCCCTTGGCTTTTCCCAACCACGGGTGATAAAATCTGATTCTTTTGTTGCTTTTGGGAAGTCTCTGGATTTCCAGAGCTATCTAAGAACTGTTTAGTTTCAAACAGGAAGCAATAAGTTTAAAAGCCATCCTGCAGTTCTCTGAAATTGTGGCAACAATATTAAGAAAGAAATTTTAGTTTAGCCAGGAGTTTCCTCCCCAGCAATCTAAAGGCTCTCACCAGAGGTGTCTCTATCAGTGTAGAAGGTACCATGCTGGCCTCTGGTTATAGTTGTCTGATGCCAGATATTAATTGTAAAGAAAGCTGTAAGATTTTGATGATGTCAGATTCTTTCACCTTTTTCATTTAAAAAAAATAACAAAAGAACCCAAACCCTCAGAGAACCAACTACAAAAAAGTAATTTACTACTACTGCTGCTGCTACTACTACGACTACTACTACAAAAAACGCCCACAATCTCAAAAAACTTCCTGAATTTAATCTCTAAAGCTGCTTCATGCAGGAAGCTGAAGTTGTTGCATGAAGATAGACAGGATCTTGTTCCCTCTGCTCTTGCCGCATCTGTCCCCTTAAGTTAAAACAGACAGATCTGATAGTTTCTTAAAGCTATTTCACAGAGATATTTCATTTCCCAGTAGCCAGTCACAATTAACTAGCAGGAGCTGTTTGTTTAATTGCAGTTTCTGCCTTATCTTGTAATGCCATTACTTATGGTTTTTCTTCATAGTATTTTAAAAAAAATTAATTTTGTATATGGCAGTTATTGGCTAGCAATCCTTTTAAACAGTCTGATGAATAATTAGTTTTACTGGGCAGTTATAAATTCTAGCCAATGTCCTTACTACAGGTATTAAAATCATTAATCATTCCGCTAATTGCTTATTGGCATTCTTTTGTAGCTTTTAGAGTTTAGTAAAGTTCTTGCTGAGTAAGATGGACAAACCTCCACCTAACATGAGAAAGAAAGGCAGGTTACTTCTTATGGAAAAGTGAGGTGACAAATCTGTAAGACATTTTTATAGTGTTGACCTCATTAAAATGTAACATTTAGGAAAGGAGCATCTCTTAGACGTATTTCCACTTGAGACCCACACCCAGGTTGCAGGTGTTAAGGTTGCACATGAAGAAAAGTTCATTAAAAGGAAGGGAAGGTCTGATTGTTTTGGAGTTTGGTTTTTTGGGGGGTTTTTTTTTGGTTTTTTTTGTTTGTTTGTTTTTTGGTTTTTTTGGGTTTTTTTTTTTTTTTTTTGCTAGAACAATATTAATGAGGAATAAGTAAACCTGCTTTGGGATTTCAAAAAGAAAATTGTCTTACACTTTGGGTCTGCAGGTCATGGAGTAAAGCCCAAGTTGACTTTTAGGACCCTACTAAAATTATGCTCTGCAGCTTAGAATAGCAAATAGTGAAAGTACAGAAAAATCCACAGTTAGAGTTTACACACTTAATCCAGATAAAGATAAATTTTAGATTTTTTTTCAAACATCTTATTTTTATTTTTCTGAATTATATTGTGCCACACAAGTACAAGTAACATTAAAGTTTAATGCTAAAAGTGAATAGATTTACAAAGCATCTTTTCAAATGAAATTACTATTACAGCAGAGAGCAGAGGTATAAAACAGGATAGATCATGAAGAGAACAAGATATTTCTGCACGCTGTTTATGTTACACTTCTGAAAAGAAAATTTCAATGTGAGGTGTGAACAAGTTTGGACTTACTCTAAGTTTACGAAGGCTTTAAGCTACTCCTTTGTATCTCTCTATTTGCTTTTTTGCCAAAACACAGCTTTCTTTCTTGCCAAGATAAATGTGCCAGAGAGGGGAAAGCAAGAGGGCCACCATGAACCTTTCACATTGTATGTTCCAAACCACGAGGATGTGTGTTGAATAAGGGTGTGTCATTCTTGGTATATGTATTGTTAGATGGAGCTGTACTGTAACTGAAAACCTCTGGCAGTGAAATTATAAAATCAGAAAGAAAATACAAGAATATTCTGTGCATTCTCTAGTCACTGAGAGTGTGAAAAACAACATGGTTGCACATATATATTAAATGAAATAATCAAGAGCAATTGCTTATATTTGCTATACGCTGAGAAGGAAAAATAATGGGAAAGAGTTAAAAACCAACCCAGAGTAAACTTCTATGAACCCATGAAGATAAGAAACAAAAAAGGCAATTTTCTGCTTTGCCAAGAGATAAAGGTTTGTAACTAGCATGCTGTTCCAGTGATGACATATGGCCCACCATCACGGCCTCTCTTTCTCTGAAATGAAACTAAAGCACACGCCCAAGTAGAGAATTATGGGGAGTGCAATGACTGGAATTATTTGGGCTGAGCAAACCACTAGATAACAGGCATACCTGAGAAATCAGGAGAAACAAACATCAATGTGCAGAACATATTGCCATAAAATGTGCTATGATGAGATGATCTCAGTATGGGTACCTAAAATAGAAAATGAATCAGGAGTACCTAAAGAAGCACTACAATGAGATAAAGAAGTGGGGTCTGTGAATTGAACCTGGAAAAGAGGAAGAGTAATCATGACAAGAGCAAGACACTCATCTAAAGGCAGTTGGACTGGAATTTTTCCTTGCTGTTTTTGGTACAAACGGTGGAAAGCCTGTTTTCCTCCTTCCCTGTGGTTAAATACCTGCAGTTATCATTTGCGTCCATGTGTATGAAGTAGATTTTGATAAGAAAAAAATGCTAAACGTTTTTTATGTGCAGATGTGGCAAATTGTAGAGTTACGTATTCATAGCTCCAAACTCTTCCAGCTGCCTATCTGGAGATATTATGGATACATTGTGGTCAGTATATCTGATCTCTGTTGAAAGAGGTGACACTTCAAAGTTGGTGTGAGTTTGCACCAATTTTATAGATCTGTAATCAAGCTCTGCTGGTTTTTCTTCTTCTTATGAAAGATTAATAGTGCAGACATTTTTATAACTAAATAATCATTTATTGTCCTAATAGTAGTTCACCTTTTTATAGTCCTATTCAAAGTCATCTACTTTCAGAAAATTTACATTTCAGATAAATCCTTATGATAAATATAATGAATACCTCTAGAAAAAACTAAGCTTTCAACATGGAATAAGCATTTAAGCACAATCATTTCACACAGTGCTTGCTCCTAAAATAAACAAATACTTATAAAGCTGACTATTTTTGCATATGTTGTTTGAGGTGAAGAAATGGAGGCAAAAAGTTGAAACACTTTTCAAGGGCTGCTTAGCAGATTACTGGCTGAAGTGGGATCAGATCTTTCTCAATCCATCTGCATGTACCTGAGTATCTGGAATACAATATATCATTGTCATCTTGAAGCAGTCTTCAGTTTTTATTGTTTTGTGGAACTGTTTATTAATTATTTGATTAGAATTGACATCTGATTAAATATTTTATTCTGCCTTTGTAGTCTCTTGATATACAAAGCATGACTTTCTGCCCTGCTAAGTGAGGATTTACAGGTCTAGATGTTGATTCAGTAGGTTGCAAGTGGAGTGCTTGCCCCCTGAGGGTCATATTAAAGCTCGAGGGGAGATTTTTGAGCAACACTGCATCTTAAAGACGATATATCAAGCTGATAGATACATGGCTCTTCTGTTGAGAAATTCACAGTAGAATTATTGCTTGTTGCCAGTTATAACTTGGGTAGTAAGGAGTCTCTTGGGAATATGGACTGGATAAAAAGGGTTAAGCTGGGGGAAATGTTACACTGAAGACCTTGGTGATGAGGAATGCTTGAAATAGTCAGAGGATGTTTTGTGTGCAAATTAGAATTACCATTTTGGGGGGTAAGTGCTCTGCGGTTTTAATGAGCAAATCGTGATTAGTTTAATAGAGCACCTTTCTCATTATGACTCAGCAGAGACTTGACAATTTATTTGCTGTACCCTCCTGCCCCCCTGCCCCATTTCTTTGGAGAACACTCACTCGTACATCACTGACGAAATTCTCTGTGGGCTATAGGAAGCCTTTCAGATAAATACAATTGCTGTATATTGTAACGTTGGTTTGAAAGTAGTGGGCTTGGCTTGTTCTACAGGTCACTCGACTTTCACAGTAGAGATTTGTTCAAATTTTCTACTCTTCTCTATGCTGTGCTTTTGTTGGTAGAAGAGATTTGAACATTTAGCTGAGATTACCTGCACCATTAAAATAACATCCACACTGTGGAATTGTTATTGACATTTAGACAGCTACATCTTTGTTTTTCGATGAACATTCCTGTATCGCTGTAATAACCACCTCTATACGTACATACAGCTTAATCGGAGCTTTTACTTTGTAGATCTCAGAGAGCTTTACAAAGGAGGATAAGTATTATTATCTCCATTTAACAGATTGGGAAATGAAAGACAAAGGTGAAGTGATGTGTCCTGACAGAACTGCAAATAAATTTAACGCTTTTGCCTCCTCAGTGAGTTGCCTCATAACTGTCTCCTCAATAACATGAACTTTGACTTCCTGGCTTAATTACTAGGTCGGCTAATTAGATCCATTTTTAGATGTAGCATTTTTTGCTGTGTAGAATTTCTGTGTGAACATAAAAAACTGGTGCATTTTAAGCTGCAGACATTTTAGTTTAAAATGTCTAGGTTTGAGGGGATATTGACTCCTCCTGTTGGTGTCAGCTTAGAAAAAGTCTTAAAAACCCTCAGCTAAAGATTTTTATGTTAATTGCGTCATCTTTCTTGTGCTGTCTCTGTCTGTAAACAACTTCAGGAACCACCTTATAAAGGATGCCAAAATAATGCGTGATTATCTGTGCGTACTGTACTTTACATCTGTAAGTTTTCAAATCTCTTCTAGCACAAATCCAACAGTGCTTATGTTGCTGCTAAACAGAACAATGTTATGTAAGGTAAATAAATATATTCTCCATTTTACTTTGAGAGAGAACTTTATGTGCAGAGACATTTGGTGTACAAATGTTTGTTTTTCATGGCTCAGCTGGAGGGATACTGGGCTGTTTAAGTTAAACCAGCCGACTTCTTCCTTCTGAATTGAGGTGCTCATAGGCTCTTGATTGGCCTTGAAGGTGTTGGCACGGGATTTGCAGACCATGAACTTTGGTAGTCTCAGAGATTTTCCGGATTTGAAAATGGGCAATTTTCAGGTTTAGCTGGGATTTACTGGAGCCTTATTGCTTAGATGTAGATAGCAGCAGGAAGGAACATCCAAACGCAGTCAGGCTGGCTCAAGCCCCCATATTATATGTTTTCTTTTTTGCAGTGACAGAGAGAAGCAGAAGGGAATGAGAGAAGCTGGACATTCTGTTCTATTTCATCTTGTCCTGAAAAAAACCAGGAGGGCTGTAGGGCTTGGGGGCAGCTGTCAAAAGTACCTGATAGTAACTCCAGTACTCCAGAAGCCAGCTTTTAGTAAAAATTTTGGATGAGAACTGGCAGACCTTGAAATTAATGTAAAGGGAGCAAGTCTCTTAGGTTGGAGCATGACATGTCTTGTGCCTTTTCCTGTAATACAGTTTGGATCTGGAGATGAAAAATGTTGAAGTTCGCCAGATGTATAATCAGAGTAAAAATATCAGATGCTAGTTCACATATCTGTTAATGTATATATCAGTATAAATAAAAACTATTACATGTGACTGATGTCTTTCTTTTCAGAGTCGATGCCTCCTTTCACCTGTCTCAGGGAGAGAATGACTCAGAGAGTGTATCACAAATTCTGTTTCTTCCCTCTTAGTAACCACCTCATATACAGGTGGTAAATGAAAATCATAAAGCTTACTGTAAATTACTGTTTGCTCATCTTAAAACTTACAGCTTAGGCCCTGAGGCTTACAACTACACTTTAAGTTAGAGATCTGTGAGGCTGGTTTTTCTCCAATAGAGACAAGAAGAAAATAACAGCAATGAAGAAAAATTTCCGTTGTAAAGACCAAAGGATAAAAGCAAATGGTAACTACGGGACCATGAAAAGCAAAACTATTATACAAGAGTTTAAATGGCAAAGGGAGTAACTTTTCAGTGTTTTAACTCTAGAAAAAGAGCTACAGAGCAATGGCTACAGATGTGTTATATATAAAAGTTACAGATGTGTTTAAATACAGAAAGTTTTTTCAACAGATTGATTTCTTGTTAAAGAAAAAACAAAGCCATAAACTCACCGGTGTAAATTGGCATAGTCCTTTTTACTGCATGCAGTGAAATTTGCAGCAGTTAAAGGTCATTGGTGGTATCATTACTGACACATTTTGATCTGCACTTCCTTGGACTTCATAAAAATTAATTTCCTTAACAAAACAGTGGGCTAGAGACTGAGACTTTAGAGAATCTATTTTGATTTCTACTTAAAGATGTTCTTAACTTAATATTTCTTCTGTTTTTAAATTATTATTCATTTATAAGGGTGAGAAGGTATTTGAATGGTAAAAAGTCTGATCAGTTTTACTCATGCTGGGTAACATTTCTGTGAGCATTTCCTTACCTTCTCAGGGTGGCAGAGCTGGGCACAGGGAGAAGTAGATAATATTTGAACAGGTGGTAGAAAATATGTTGCTTCTGAATTACTTTTGGTGTTTGGAGGTTTGCTTTTAGCAAGATGATATTCACGTATTGGAAAGAAGAAAATTAAGAATCAGCATTGTTCAGTAGTGAAAATGTTAAACTAAATGGACCATGTTAACATTACTGTTGATCCTGAGGAGCAGTTTTTCCAGTATATGGAGCATTTTGTTTCCACGCGGCATATGTTCTCCATGGTTTTCTCTGCTCTAATTCATCCATGTTTTTCAACAGCTCCAGATGGCATGATGCCTCCAAGGCTTTCATCTGCCACTCCAACCAGTCTTCAGGTTGTCTGGTCTACACCAGTTCGCAACAACGCCCCAGGCACGCCCAGCTACCGACTCCAGATGCGGCGGAGGCGTTCTGCTGGTGACATTTTAGAGTACGCAGAGCGTAGCAAGACCACCATCCACTGCTGAGCAGGAAAAGTCCCCTTACCTTGAATACAGCTCACCTTTAGGGTGGCTAGTCTTGTTACAAGATGTAATGTTTTAGTCTTTCTTGACGTGCTGGGTTGTGTTCTGAAGTAACGTGTGCTGTTTTTCTTTGCAGTTTGCTTCCCAGCCCTACTGCTTCCTTACAACACAGAGTCAGAGACCTGCAGCCCTACACTGAGTATGAGATGAGAGTGGTTGCTTCCAATGGTTATGGCAATGCTTATAGCAACTGGACTTCAATGACTACAGCAGAGGACAGTAAGCAGTCAGATCTTACTTAACTGCCTTTAGCAGAAAATATAAATAACAGTCCAGCTGCCATTGTACATAATTTCTTTAAGTTATCTAGCTTTCTCTGTTATAGAGCAGTAATGCATTTCCTTCCCTAGTATTAATTTGAAGTAAAAACTCCTGAAGGATCAAGTATCTGTTGTCTTACATATTCATTAAAAAATATGGATGTTTACATATATCTTTTGTGAAGCAGTATCTTATTTCTGTATATAATATCCCTCCAGAAATATATGGTTTGTTTAAGATACACTGGTAAGTACAGCTTTATAAGTAGTGTTC
This sequence comes from Coloeus monedula, assembly GCF_965178545.1. Taxonomy (NCBI): domain Eukaryota; kingdom Metazoa; phylum Chordata; class Aves; order Passeriformes; family Corvidae; genus Coloeus; species Coloeus monedula. Next base: position 23,923,417 of record NC_138782.1, read on the forward strand.
CTTTATATTCAGGGACTTTATTCTGATTTCAGTCATATCAGAGAAAATAAGTTGAAGTTAATAGTACATGACAGTTATCTTATCTCTGTGTTGAGAATACTCAAGCTACCACAGAACTTTTCATTCCCAGTGATCTTTGTTTAATTCAAAGTGGTGACCTACTGGTATGAAATTGGGTTTGTCACTGTCAATCCCATCACTTTTGTTGTTAATAGTTCTACGTTCTGCAGTCTCACTCCCCACAATTTGTTCAACAGTCCCTTGATTTAGCAAACAGCTGTCAGTGTACAGGTACAACCAGTTAGCTGACAAGACAGAAGTTTGCACCTGATTCAATATGTAAGCAGAAACATGACAAAATTTGAGCTTGTTGTTCATAATACAAATAGAAAACACACAATTTCCAGGGGTTTTTTAAGAAAATGAGCTGTTAGCTTTCTTGTGCAAGGTAGCAGGATATTTAATATTGGTTTAGCAAATATTCAGTGCTGGTGATGCAACTTCATTTTAGTCCCTTCTCTAAATGGACGGCTGTCTATGTTGAGAAAACATTGAGCTGAAAATGTGTTTTCCCACAATTATAAAACATTTTTTCTTTGAAGCTGAGCAAATGATTCAGAACAGAAATTTATCTGATAAATTCATTTAAGCTCCAAAGGTATTAATGCTTCTATGAACACACTACCTTTAAGTAACCATAAGTTCTGAACTTCATCTTGAGACACCAGAGCTGTTATCTACCTGTAGAAATCCTTGTTGAGACTCACTTTTTTCATTATATTGTTTGCTAACAAAAGTGGGTACAATATTATTGAACTTGTCTGCATTCATAGTCAAAATGCAACCAGTCTCCTATGACTATTTTGTTCAAATTGCAGTAATTATTTAGGCCTGGTCTGATAGTTCACACAGTGTTTGTTTTCACATAGAAGGAGGACAGAAGTACCTTTCAAAGGCACCACTTGTTACTAATATAAAAATTATTTTTGTGCAAAGTAGTAGGTGTACAATTTTAAAATTCTCTTTTGAGGAGTTAGGGATATGGTGGAAAACCTACACAGGTGATGCATTCCTGTATAGTCTTCTTGAACACAGATGTAGGCCACCTGCTGCATAGAACTTGGATGGTCTGTGTGCATTAGCATGAACTGCTACCCTTTGCAAAACCTTACTGCAGATATGCCCTAAGTTAGTGTAGAAGGTAGATGTTGCCAAAGGAAACTTAAGAGCAAGAAAGTTAAAGTATAATGCTTCTGCCAGTGTTTATGCAATTAAAATACTTGAGACTGAGAAACAACTCGCCTCTTCGGCTGTGATACAGCATCTTGTTCCTTAGCTTGAAGCAAACTTCCATAGTTCACTTAGGAACTCCATGTCTCCAAGGGCAAAATTATCTTCCTTTAAATGTCCTCCTCCATTTGTATCAATACTGCTGAAGAATACGTGCTGATGTATCCCCAGTATCCAACAACCCTTGTCATTTAAAAAAAACCCACCCAACTTTCAGTGGTGACAGAGGACTCAGTGGTGTCATTGTGGAGAGCTGCCATCTGTGAAAGGATATTCAGCTCAATTGCTTAAGACTGAATGATTGTCATTGGGTCTAAGCAGTATTTTTGTCAAGGTCTCAACATGTTTCTTGTGAAACTGCCTATTCTGACAGTTTATTGCAGAAGTACACTTAATTCCTGGCCCTGCTAACCAACAGACTTTGACTTTTTAAAGTACAATTTAACGGTGGAAATTTCCCATATCTCTTACTCTGTTGAAATAGATGTGTGTGTACATGTTCTTATTGAATTTTATTCAGTGAATATATGTCTTTTTTGTTTCACCAAAGCATAAAGTGTCCGCAGGCAAAAAATACAAGTGTGTGTGTGTGTGTCTGTGTGCACACATACTTGACAGCAATACCTGTAAATCAACATATCCACTTTTAAAGTCAGTAGAGTTCCAGTAACACAAGCTGATGATTTTAAAGTACATCTGCATATTATATTTTATTTATGATAAATACCTAGTTAAACAGGAGGATATTGGAAATTATTAAGGAAAAATTAGCAAATGCTGCCATAAAAATCTGTTGTATCTGACAATGAATTGTCTTAATATACAGATTAGTAGGTTTGGGGTATTTTTTAATGCAAGGAAAAAAATGCAGTAAAGAATTTTTAAGTACTTTCATTTACATGATTGTGGCACTAGAAACTGATTCCATGCATTTTTTAAAGTCTAAAATGCCCGTGCCAGATTACAATAATATACATAGCTATGAATACTTTTAAACCTGCTAAACATGCATTAATAAAAGTTTTTTGTTCCAGTGATCTTGGTAAGTATAGCATCAGACTATTTACTGCCAGAATATCTACTGATAGAAACAATTGCTGAAGTTTCTGGATTAGAGCTTGCTTTCAGTAACTTGAATGTAAATTTAAGATAGCTCTCTTGAAATCAGTGTAATGACCACTGAACTGAGAGGTCAGTATGCACCATTGAACTGAGAGCAGAATTTCATACATTTCATTCAGAAATAAAATGAAATCCTCTAGGTATAGTAAAGGAGATACAGGTTAGGTTTTCCCTTTAGATATGGCAAGCCTTTGAGCTCTCTGGGAGTTGCAAAGACATTGGTTACAGTTACCTGAAGCTGCCTCAGTGACAGCTGCTGGGTTCTAAGGGTGTAGATTTAGGACTTACGAAGTTATACTGGCTGATAGCAATCCACACGGTGTAATTTTTGATCAGAGGGATATCTCCCAAATGAGAAAGGTGCTTTTTCTAGTGCTTGAGAAAATCCACCATGACTTGGACAAATTTTAAGATAGCAAAATTTCTACTTTAGCTTTTGAACACCCCAGAACCTGTCTGCAGCCCAGTGAGTTGCATACAGCAGGACATCTCAGTCACCAGTATGTTCTCTGCAGTGGCTACATTTCAGTTCTGTGGGCCAGTGTACAACTCCAGTATGGAGAGCTCTTACTAAAGGTCTTTTAAAAGTGTTTGGCTTGCACTGGGAGGAAGAGAAGATTTTGAGAGCTGCCTAGGAGGCAGTCCAATTTTTTATTTTTTATTTCTTGCGCAAGTGACTGCAAAGTCCATCTCTGTTATACATAATGAAGATTTAGGCCAGCCAGTGTTTCCTCACAATAAGTAAGGTGAAAAGCGCACAGTAGTCACTGGAGATCATTATGTATTGAAGTTGCTGGAGATAAAAAAACCATTAAAAAAAACCCAAAAAGAGATCTCCTGCAATGTATCATCTGAGTTATGCCCCTCTGGACTGCTTTGGTTCCAGGATGAAAAGCCCTAAGCAGAGGAGGGAGATCTCATCACAGTCTAAACTTCCTCATAAAGGGAAGAAGAGGGGTAGACACTGATCTCTTTGGCGACCAGTGACAGGACACAAGGGAATGGCCGGAACCTGTGTCAGGGGAGGTTTAGGTTGGGTATTAGAGAAAAGTTCTTCACTCAAAGGATGTTTGGGCACTGGAACAGGCTCCCCAGGGAAGTGGTCAGAGCACCAAGCCTGACAGAGCTCAGGAAGTGTTTGGACACCACTTTCAGGTACATGGTGTGACTCTTGGTGATGGTCCTGTGCAGAGCCAGGAGTTGTGCTTTGATGATCCTGATGGGTCGCTTCCAACTCAGGATATTCTGTCATTCTGCAATTCTCTTAAATCTTCCTGCTGTAGA